>NC_079449.1:44571298-44585578 GCF_903798145.1 Danio aesculapii
CTCTAAAATTTGTGGATGTTGTAGCTTGAATATGTTGTCATGTACACATCCTCATGTCACTGAGATTTTGTTAAATAATCATTTAGGTTTGGAAAGACAAAAGGGTTAAATAAATTATAATGGAAATTGCAATTTTGGGTGAACTTACCTATAATGGTCGGACTGTTGATGTCAGAGAGAGACAGAAAAGTTTATGCTAGTTTGTAAAAGACTGTCCTAAACTGAAATGAACATTGTGGTGTGTGTGTGTGCTGCAAAAAATGTTTTCTTTGAGTTTTTGTCTTGTTTCTAGTCCAAATTTCTAAAACTTCTTAAACCAACAAACGTTTTCTAGACAACAAAAAAAAAGTCTTGTTTTTTTAAATAAAATGAGTCAAAATCAAGTGATTTTTTTTTTCTTTCTCAAAACAAGCAAAAAATCTGCCAATGGGGTCAGCAAAATAATCTTGTTCTCGCTTAATATAAGATTATTTTTCCTACCACATTGGCAGATTATTTGTTCACACTTTATTTTGATGGTCCGTTTGTTGAATAAGGTTACATTGCACATACATGCCAACTAATTCCCATTAGATTAGAAGTAGACCGTTCGGTTGGGGGTTGTGGTTAGTGTAAGTAGACATGTATTTAACTTGTCAGTTAAATGTCTGTTTAGCAGCAGTATCAACAGATATTAAACAGACAGTCCACTAATACTCAAATGGACCATCAAACTTAAGTGCTACCGATTATATAGCTTGTTTTAATTTAAAACTCACTTAATTATAAATATTATTTCTGAAAACAAGACAATAATGTTTGCTTGTCTAGAAAATTACTACTTGATTTAAGAATATTTAGATATTTGGACTAAAAACAAGACAAAAACACCAAGAAGACCACTTTTGCAGGGGATCTTTTACAAACTGATAAACTTTTCTCTCTCCTTCTTAACTGACATCAACACTCCAACCATTATAGGTAAGTTCACCCAAAATTGAAAGTTCCATCATAATTTATTTAACCCGTTTGTCTTTCCAAACCTACATGTATTTATTTAATAAATACTCAAAGACATGAGGATGTGTTATTTTAGAACACTCCTTTAAAGCCAAGCTTAAGACTCACTTGGTCCAAATGACTATTAATGCACAGCACTGACACTCAGTTTTAATGTCTGCTGTATTTTATTGATAAGTGTTGTATTGTTTTGCATTGTCTGCTTTTCAGTTGTGTTGTATAATTAGTTTCTATTGGTCTTCAGCACTTTGGTCAACCTTGGTTGTAGGTTGATGAGTAAGAAAAGCTTTTATTTCTTGGAGTTTTGAAACATCAGTCATTTTCCCGAACAGCTCTGCAATGCGCTCTTACATCTGTTCTCTGATTGCCGTGACTCCTTTTTACACTTGTATCAATGAGGATCCAGCGTTTACCTGGTCAGCGGTGTGTTAGTTAGCACCCAAAACTAGACCGAACAATATTTGCAGTTCAGATGCGGACGCCAAGCAGTATTTCGCCGCTTGTTTGTATATCTGTGTCAAATTTTATCAGTCCTCGCTCTTATTGCTCAGCGTTTGCCAGAATGAGGCCTGTCTCGTAATTTGACAAACTTATCTAATTATTAATCCGCCAGCCATTTGTCATCCTTTGAAACTAATTATATTTTTCCTCATATTGACGCTCTCTTTTTTATGCCTTTTCTCGTCTAAACACTTGGTGGTGTAATATCGCCGGACGCTTGCCTCGGGGTCACTTTAAACACGCAAATGCAATGCTGGAAATTTCCTAATAAACTGTAACTAAGATGATTGCCCTGCCAGCTATTATCCCTCCATTTAAGTCGTATGATCCGTCTGTTCTTCCGCCTCGTTATTGCGGCATGACTGGATGTTATTGTAATGGGAGAGAGAGAATAGGAGACGGGTTTGAATGGGAGGAGAAGAGGGGGTTTATCTGAACATTCAATAATCCTTCCTTTATTTCTGTCGGCTTGATTGATGCCCCCAAACAGTCTGATATGCTTCTGATAACAATATAAAGGAGGCGGGAAAAAAGGAAAGAGGAGCATGCCGGAAAAACACCACAGAGACGAGCAGTGTGTGTGTGTTTTTAAAAGTTATCGAAAGCGAGATGTCAAAAACAAGGCGATTTCCGAGAAGAGCTTGACGTGTTTGTCAGTGGAGTGACAGTTTTACATTAAAGCGGGTCATCATATTTCCCCGTCATCACCCCAAATGACATTTTTAGAAAGTGACACCTTTACAGTTTGATAAATCAGATTTATGCTGAATAATGTGCGTCGCCGCTGCTGCTGCTTCTGTCAGCGACACCCACATTCTCCACCAAAGAGCCAGATCCACATTTAAATTTCATCCTATTAGCATTTAATTTCTCTGTAATCCTACACACCTTCATAACACAACACACACACACCAGGCTGCTGGAGAGCAATCTGTAGCCCTTTATAACTTGAGCTTCTCCTCATCTCTTCTTTCTTGACAATTAAGAGGGTGGAATCTAATAGTGGAGATATTGGAATTACGTCTCAGCCTCTTCCAGTGGCGCTGTGAAATATCTGCATGTTTAGTCGTCATGCGCGTGTTTACACGAGCACACACCCTCGCCATCCGCTGGGATTTATTGTCAGTTGTAGATGACTGTGTTGTGGGCTCGGCAAGGAAATTCCGCTTTCTTTTTCTTTTTGAAAACATGCCACTGATGCACCATCCTCATGTTGTTGAGTTTTTCCCTTTTCTTCATTTTTCTGTACTGTTTGACTATCATGTTGGAAGATATCCAACACCCCTACTGAAAAAAAACAGCTTAAACCAGGCTAGGCTGGTTGGCTGGTTTTAGCTGGTCGACCAGGCGGGTTTTAGAGGGGTTTTGGCCACTTCCAGGCTGGTTTCCAGCCATTTCCAGCCTAGTCTTAGCTGGTCAGGCTGGGAGACGACCAGCTAAACCAGCTTGACCAGCCTAGTCAGGCTGGGAGCCCAGCCTAAACCAGCTATGTCCAGCTTAAACCAGGCTGGTGGTCGGGTTGGTTTTAGCTGTATTTAGCTGGTCATTGTCCAGCCTGACCAGCTAAGACCAGGCTGGAAATAGCTGGAAACCAGCCTGGAAATGGCCAAAACCCCTCTAAAACCAGGCTAGTCAACCAGCTAAAACCAGCCAACCAGCCTAGGCTGGTTTAAGCTGGACTTTTCAGCAGGGAGGCTCACCAAATACATGCTTCAGCTTACATACTTAAACATACTTCAAGGTTCGTTTGACCGCGGTTTTAATAATTGAGTTCAGTTGTACGGAAATGTACAATTTTAAAAAGGAGGCGTGGCACCAAACCCCGCCCCTAAACCTAACTGTCATTGGGAGATGAGCAAGTCGTACTAAATTGTATGAAAGAGATCTTATGAATTCATACGAATTAGCTACTAAATCAAAAAGTTACGAATTTTCACACCAATGATATTTACAGAGACTTATTATCGAATACATATTAATTTATACAGCTCTTTGCTCAAGACCAAATACATTTGTTAAAGCGTGCACTGATGCGCCGTCCTCGTGTTATTGAGTTTTCACTTTTCTCATTTTTAATTTTTTTTGTATTTTCTGACTATCAAAGTTTAACGTTATCTAACACTGTGTCTTTGGAAAATCATGCTGTAGCTTACACTTTTGTGAAACCAAAAAAAACATACTTCAAGGTTCGTTTGACCACAGTTATTAAAGAAAATGAACACTAGGAGACAGCATGACACATTTTTTTGTTCCTTTTTACACTAATGATATTTACAGGTGCACATTATTGACTAATACATCATTATTTTTGCTCTGTTCTTTGCACAAGACCAAATTATTATTATTATTATTTTTAAGCGTGCCACTGATGCGCCAGCCCAACCTGATCTCACGAGGAAACCTAACTATTTTACGTTTTGTCAGTTTAGTTTATAATTGAGTTCAGTTGTACGGAAATGTACCATTTTAAAAAGGAGGCGTGGCACCAAACCCCGCCCCTACACCCAACCGTCATTGGGGGATGAGCAAGTCGTACTAAATTGTACGAAAGAGATCTTACGAATTCATACGAATTAGCTACTAAATCAAAAAGTTACCAATGGCCATCCTCGTGTTGTTGAGTTTTTGCTTTTCTTCATTTTTTTGTATCGTTTGACCATCAAAGTTTGGCTCAGACTTGAGTTTCAGACTCGATGGAAATACCTGCTTCAGCTTACACTTTTGTAAAACCAAATAAACACACTTTTACATACAAGATTCGTTTGACCGCGGTTTTTAGGGAGAATGAACTCTAGTGGGCAGTATAACACACTAAGATTTTGATCCTTTTCACATTAATGATATTTACAGAGACTTATTATCAACTAATACATAATTAATTTTGTACAGCTCTTTGCTCACATTCACCATAAGGCAAAGTAGCACCAACTCGCACTAAATACTCTGCTTATGCTAGTTTTGTTGAATAAAATCAACAAACAATGCAAAAGAAATATGACAACGAGATGCTGCGGGGCTAGAAACTTGTGAACTTGTGTTAAGTGAACGAGTCGTTCATAACTGCGATTCATTCACAAATGAATCGCTCCCTCCGTTAGAATGAGAAGTGAAAGCAGGAGACGAGGTGTGTTTCAGGACACGGATTAGATCAAATTTAACAGAGAGGGTGGATAATACATTTCCATACACACAAACACAAGCTTTTTGTCAGGAATGCCCGTGCGGTCACTCATCCATCAATATAGAAGTGATGTAAAATGATAACTTTCGTAATTAAAAAAAAAATTTGCATACTGACCTCCGGGAAAAATCCCGATCACAGATACATGTGTATATCTCTCTGGATGGCCACAGTCCTCCACTGCAGCTTGGTCTCGCATTCATTTCAAAGGAGCGCTACCCTGAACTAAAATGGCGGCTCTCCTGACGCATTCCTTTCAATAAACAACGACAGGGTAGGCGACATCTAATGTAAGTATCTATGCTGTGTCGTAATGGAGAGCGCTTGGGTTCATTCTATTGAAGCACGCTTCCACAAAAGAGATAAAAACAATATAAAATCAAGGCAAAAATACAGGGTTTACCATGTATTTTTTCTCTTACGTCTGCTTTTGAAAACACTATTGGTTGGGTTTATGGAAAAACATAGCTTTGTGGTTCTCTAGCTGATCTGTACATCATGCCTCCTTCTGGAAGTGTTCAAGAAGGAGATGTATTCGAAATGTACAGCAAAAAAGGCCCTACATGATGTTTTTCAGATTGGCAAATATCGAGACTGCGCCCACTAGTGGATTTGTCATCTGAAACGTGCAACAAAATGTACCTTGAGCAATGTATTTTACGTTCTGCACGTAAAATGATGCACGTGTTTTCTAATTAAACTAACGTTACGTTTTATTTTTCTCCTCAAGCAGAGTTAAGACACACTCCTGATGATTTTCTCTGTCTTTCCAGACCTCTGCAGAACAGGCCAAAGCGCGGCTCCAGGTGCTCCAAACTGCAGGTACCATTAATCTCAGTGTATCACTGCAAAACTAAAATTTACTGCAAGTTTACTTCACTTAGTCAGCTTATTTTTAGTCTGGTCAACTGCATTTGTCAAAACATGCACACATCAGCACTGTTTTCCACAATTAGATGGGAACTTTTAGTTTTAATGTCATGGGTTCACTAGAAGTTGCACATTTTGAGCATTGTTTTCATCACGTTTTTAATGATATGTGTAGATTGAGTCATTATTTATTTAGTAATTGCATATTGGTATTTTTAAACACGTAGTTCAGTTCTATGCATCGCAATAGACAAGCCACTTGCATTACTGCGAACAGGAGAGATTATTTCACTTCAGTTAGATGGGAACTGTGTTTGACTGTAAATGCTTATGCAAGTCCCAGGGTGGACGCTGAGTAAACCAGCTTAAAAGAGATGTTGCGTATGCTTACCCAACATGCCAGAAAAAAGAAAACTGAACATCCTCAATGCTGTCGAAGCACATTAGGTTCTCGGTTCCTAATAGTTAAAAAACAAAATCCAAATGCACTCTCTGTTGTGCCCAAGTCGTTGTTTGTGTGAGTCTCTTTTAGCTAGGTTCAGTCAGGATAAAGTGGTTCTGTGCATTGTTATCAAGTTACATTGATGCTACTGTAAATTCAGACTCCAGTAATGGACAACTGCACTGATCCGTGTGAATGACAAGCCAAATAATGGGATTTGTTTCTTGACGTGTGTTTTCATTGTGTTTAGTCACCTACAACTTGAAACGCCACTTCGATTAGTTGTTTACTAAGCGATTTCTAAATCCAGACATTTTACTACTCTGAAGTAGACTACTAAACTACTGCACGAAACAACCTGCATTCAGCTATGGAGATGCTGCAGTGTCTGTGTGTGTGTTGTATTTTGTACATTGTGCGGACCAAATGCCCCCACAAAGTTGTGGGGGCATTTTTTTTTGGAAGTTGGTTATATTAAGAGTTATTTAAAAGTTTATAAATCACGCAGAATGATTAATTAGGGATAAATTAGGGGTAGGTTTGGGGTGAGGGCTAGAATATACGTCTATACAGTATAAAATATCAAAATTCATAAGTCTATGGGAGGTCTCCGTTAAGATAGCTGTACAAATGTGTGTGTGAGAGAGAGACTTGGTGAATTTGTTCATGTAATGTATTAATATTATTAGAAAAAACTCACCTTTATTTCACTTTTAATTGTTACAAAAGCAGATATTTAGCTGTATATAAAAAAACATTTGTGCATGCAGTTCTTAATTAATATTAAACTGCATTGAATGTGAAATGTGCAATATGTGCAAATCAATCTTTAAGACTGGAAAGCTGGGCTAAGAGCATAAACACAATCACAAACAGATCTTCTATTCATCATATATATATATATATATATACACACACACACACACACACACACACACACACACACCACACACACTCTCTCTCTCTCTCACCGGCCACTTTATTAGGTACACCTGTCCAACTGCTCATTAATGCAACAACTCAATGCATGTAGACATGGTCAAGACGGTCTGCTGCAGTTCAAAGCGAGCATCAGAATGGGGAAGAAAGGGGATTTAAGAGACTTTAACGGACGGGCTGGTCTGAGTATTTCAGAATGGGATTTTCACGCACAGCCATCTCTAGGGTTTACAGAGATTGGTCTAAAAAAGAGCAAATATCCAGTGAGCGGCAGTTCTGTGGGCGCAAATGCCTTGTTGATGCCAGAGGTCAGAGGAGAATGGCCAGACTGGTTCCAAAAAAACCCTGAAATACTGATTCATCTGACCACAATACATGTTTCCACTGTGTGATGGTGTATCCCAGATGCCTCCGAGCCCAGAGAAATCAGCAACGCTTCTGGACACTGTTAACATAGGGCTTCCTTTTGGCACAGAACAGATTTACTGGCTTTTGTGGATGTAACTACATATTGTGGTACTTGACAAAGGTTTGCCGCAGTAGTCTTGAGCCCATGTGGTGAGATCGCTTATAGATGAATGAGGATTCTTGATGCAGCGCCGCCTGAGGGATCGGAGATCATGGTTGTTTAGCTTAGGCTTGCGCCCTTTATCCTTTACGCACTGCAATTCCTCCAGATTCCTTGAATCTTTTAATGATTTTCTTGACTGTTGAAGGTGAAATATCCAAACGTCTTCCTCTCTTTCTTAGAGGAACATTGTTTTTAAACATTGTTAGTAAACTGGTGATCCTCGGCCCATCTTTGCTCCTAAAGGACTAGACCTTTCTTAAATGCTGCTTTTGTACCAAAATCACATCATTATTTAACCTGTTTACCTGATTACTGCCCTAAACTGCTCCTGTCACAACTTTTCTCTGAATGTGATGCAGGTCTGAATAACAGAAAATTGGATTATGTTTATTTAGAATAGAAAAAACAAAAAAATCACAAGGAACATGGTAAATAATGTAAGTAAGTAAATTTAGAAATCGTATTCTAGTATTCAGCTTAAAGTGACATTTAAAGGCTTAACTAGGTTAATTAGGCAAGTTAGAGTAATTAGGTGTAATTTTTGTAATTTGTTAATGCCAATAAATGTGGTATAATTTGTTGAAAAATTGGGAAACATCCTGCTCTAATGTAGCAATCACTGTACAGTAGGAAATGGTCCTCTGTTTCTACTTGTTAGCACAGTCTCTCTCTCTCTCACACACACACAACACACACATGCTCTCCATGTCTGTGATAGAGCAGATGTTGGTGGTTTTGGAATGGTAATGTCGTCTAACCGAGAGCCCTGCCATGCTTTAAGCCCTCTGTTCCTCTGTACCCCCGCCAATCGCTTCTTTCCAGCGTTTTTTTCTCTCTCTATTCCCTCGCTTTCCTCTTTTTCGTGAGGTCTCCTGAGATCTCTAAATCCTGCCCCGGCGCTCTAAGCTGCCCCCTCCTCCTGTCCATGTGTGGGAGTGTGTGTGTGTGTTGATGGACTCGGCGAGTGTGTGTGAAACAGATCATCCCCACGTAAGCTGCTCACACTCAATAGTGGAGGGCCCCGGCAGACCTGTAATGAGGTCCCGTTCTCTGGGTTATTCTGTGTTGTGTTGGGTCGCTGGTCCTCCAGGGGCCCTGACCCCCCGCGGGCAGCCCTCACAACAGCACCGCGTCATTGTGACCATGCGCTTAAGACTCGCCTCCTCCCTGCTTCACCTAGAACCATGCTGCATCATGTGTACAAACATTCACATCAGTTCAGTTAGCGGCTGAGAGAACTTCTAGATATACACTGATTCCTAGGAGTTTCTTAGGAGTTTCTAGTCTGAATATCTAAAAATTCTACAATCAAGAAGCGTTCTTTACAGGCGTCCACACAATTCATTCATGTTGTTCAAACACAAATCGATTAAGGCTCCGTTTACACTAATATGTTTTAGTTTTTAAAACGCATACACTTTGCTACGATTACTCCTTCCGTCCACATTTCTCCAGAGTTTTTCTGAAAACGGAGAATTTTGGAAACACTGAATAGGCCGTTTTGGTTGCTCCGTGTCAGTGTGGATGGGGGAAAATGGAGACATCTGAAAAGGGAGGCGTGGCTGCAGACATTCGCCTATCTGATTTTCCTCAATATTAAGTGCACAAAGTTCAGTCTTGCACCCTTTCCTTGTAAGTTCAGACTTCGCAAGTTTGATGTGGAACGTCGGGTAAGTCTTTCAAAGGGAACAGTGTACTTTATAACTTCATTTACATCACATCTTAACAATAAAATCAAAACATGATATAAGGAACTGCCTATTTTCATTTTGATATTAACTAGGGATGCACCGATATCGATACCCGATAACTCTTCGGACTCGGAGGCCGATATATATATATATATATTATATATATGTGTGTGTGTGTGTGTGTGTGTGTGTGTGTGTGTGTGTGTGTGTGTGTGTGTATGTGTATATATATGTGTGTATGTGTATATATATTTGTGTCTATGTGTATATATATATATGTGTGTGTGTACATGTGTGTACATGTGTGTGTGTATGTATATATGTGTGTATGTGTATATATATGTGTGTGTATGTGTGTATATATATATGTGTGTGTGGTGTGTGTGTGTGTGTGGGTGTGTGTGTGTGTGTGTGTGTGTGTGTGTATATATATATATATATGTGTGTGGTGTGTGTTGTGTATATATGTGTATGTGTGTATATATATATATATATATATATAATATATATATATATATATATATATAATAATATATATTATATTATATATATATATCCGATAACTAAAATATTTCAAAATGTTATATTTTTATACAGCAAAGTTCATAGAAAATTGGACTGCTCTTATGAACTGAATAGTCTATACTTAAAGCAAAAAAGCTATAATTTCAAAATTGCAAGGTGATTATATAGACCTATATTCACGATTTCACATAAATCAGCATGCAAAAAATTTATTATTTCCTTTTCTTTGTAGCAAATTAACATGCAACTTGACTGTTGCATAAAAATAAAAAGTTAAACAACAAATGGGAATTTAATCAATAAGCACGTCAAATATATATTTAAATAAAATGAGAATGAAAGAGCTAAGGACTAAACCCAGCTCAAATGTTCTCAGCAAAAACGTATTACACTGATGTATGTACACATATGTCATTGCCAAAAAAAGCACCTTTTTGACAGTTCTGAGCCACCGTACAAGCGAAAAGCTAAATACAGACGTTTTACTAGAAAATGCGGCACACATTCATCCTATTTGGCATGTTAGATTCTTTTGAACAGGTGCTGCTTGTCGATCAGACAACGCTTCTGTGTTCGTTCTTGCTGTCAATTGTGGGAAAAATGATTGATAAAAAGTTTATGATAAACCGCTGCGAGTCAGATTTCGAAACAATACCTGAGCATTGAGCACAGATGACTTCATGACAAACACAGACTGTGGCGGTGAGTTGAGAACCCCTATGCTGGATTCAGTGACCGGCGCACCTCTCCCCTGTGCTCCTGTGTAGGCTGTCAGATCAGATATGTGTGTGTGTGTATAATCAATATGAATATTCCGATCAAACTGAATACCATCTTACATCGACAACACATGGCTAGAAACACGTTGATAATAACAAATAATCATTTTAGATTACAAACAACCCAACTAGTTGTTTAGCACGTGTGCATCTCTGCTATTATGTTTACTCATGTAATATCTTTCCTGAGGTGATTCAAACCAAAATACACAATGAGACTCTAGCAAACATATCTACTATGATACGGAACATGGTTAGCTACTGAGTTATTAACGCTCAGCAATACCACATGAAGAAAGGACGGACTTTAAAGGAATAAACAATGTGAGGAGAGCTCTATTATAGTGCACAGAGCAAGTCTGAACAAGTTCCGCCCAGGCATGCGCGAGGCGGGCAGTTCTGTACAATTACGTCATTTATCAACTTAAAGATATCGGCCTAATTTTGACATCGGATCGATAACGAAAATCTTAAAAATAGCTTTTATCTGCCGATAGCGATATGGCCGTCGATATATCGTGCATCCAACACAATCTTATGGCAATTCGTAACTTTTTGATTTAGAGGCTAATTCGTACAATCTAATTCGTACAATTTAGTACGATTTGCTCATCCCCCAATGACGGTTGGGTTTAGGGGTGGGGTTAGGTGCCACGCCTCCTTTTTAAAATCGTACAATTTCGTACGACTGAACTTGTACGAATTAGCCACTAAATTGACAAAACGTAAAATACTTCCGTTTTCTCGTGAGATCAGGCTGGTGCATTCCTAATGTTAACTACTTAACAGACACCAACAATGTTGCGGCATCGTGTAGCTATTATTAATATATTATTAATATAAATATTGGGACTTCTTCCCAAAACAAATGTATAATTTAATCATTAAAAAAGAATGAATGAGTTATTCTAGAGCTGCCATTGTCACAATTTACTGAGCGCTCAATTGCTTTCTGACACGTTTGCTCAGTGAAGCACTCAAAGGTCAAAGTGCGTCAAAACTTAAGCGCCGTCCTCCATTTGTGTTCTTCACAAAGTCCTTTAAATAAACCCCTTCAGTCACAGCTAATTAGAGACTGTCACGCTTGTTTCGCCGCTGAGTTTCTGAGTGTTATTCTGCAGCCCCTGGTGAGAGAGAACAGAACACAAGCACTGAGAGGTTGGCAATAGGCAGCTTACACCAAATGCAAGCTGACTGATTTTTTTTTTGTCATAAAAAGGCAGCATTAACTGCCCAGACTGCTGCAACAGATGTGAGGCCAGCAGACCACATACATAGAGGGTGTCACATTTCGTGTCCCTCACACACGCGCGCATACCTGAACTGGAACTAATAGGCTAACATGGAAAGCCCGGGTCAGAGTCTGCCTTTGTGCGAACACAGAGAGAGAGAGAGGGTGATGAAAGACATGTTCTTCCTCTCGTTCAGATATTTCATTATTGCACAGCTTCATTCCAGCAGCACTCCAGCGCAAATGCTGTTTGTCTCATTATCTGCTTTATTTCACATTGTCTTTCTCAGTGGCCACCCACTCAATCTCAGGAGAACATGTGGGGTGGAAGTGTTCTCCGGCACGCTAAAACAATATGTATCGCGCCCTACACCAAAACCACTCGCCCTCTTTTTCCAAGCATGTCACTTGTTTTATTTCCTCTGAAATGCTTTTGGGAAATATGGATGGGGGGGGGGGAGGCTCCTTTTTTTGTTGTTGAATGAGTGACAGCGACAACTTGCATACCAGAGGGTCAGTTTGATACAACACATGCTTATTCTGAAAACGTAGCCCTATATACATTTCTGGAGATCGCGAATTATGTAGCCAGAGGAACGTATGGTTGCATTTCGTCTTTAAAACGAACTCTACGGGGCGGTATCATGTTCCTTTTCCCGCTTACCAGTTGACCGATTACATCCGTATGGACGGCTTTCCGGCTGTTTGTCCAGTGGCTCGCTACAGACATCGAATGATTTGAGACGCAGAGAGGAGTTGACCGGGATGAGGAGGTTTGAGTCCAGTGAAGAATGGTTCCAGAAAGCAGGTAAAACAAAAGCCAAAAAGTAAAAGAAACAAGTAAATAACAGGGTGAGAATGTGGTAAGATCTGAAAACGTGGTAAAAATCACGCGGCCATGAGGGCTTTCATTTTCCTGGATTGCTTTTGAAAACACTGTCAGTTGAGTTTAGGGAAGGAGGAGGCTGGGTCAGTCAGTCAGTGAGTCAACAGCGGCCTCTGGTGGATTTACGTGGGAACAGCAGGCGCGAATAGCACTCGCGAGAGAAGTTTGAGATCTGAAAAAGCGTACACAGCGGCCTCTGGTGGATTCGCGAAAACAAACACTGCAAAAAAGCATCGCTCCTGGGATGTATTTGCCGCTCTCCAGAAATGTATATAGCGGTACGTAATCAGAATGAGCCTGGGTTTGGTTTGATATGTATGTTTGAGTGAAATTAGTAGAAGTGTACAGATACAGGTGAGTGTTGAGCAATGCCTCCCACTTATATACTACTGCATTGTCCAATTGGCGGGATAGTGGCTTAGTGGTTAGCACAGTGACTTCACAGCAAAAAGGTCGCTTTTTCAAGTCCTGGCTGGGCCAGTTGGCATTTCTGTGTGGAGTTTGCATGCTCTCCCCGTGTTGGCGTGGGTTTCCTCTGGGTGCTCCGGTTTCCCCCACAGTCCGAACACATGCACTATAGGGCAATTGGATGAACTAAATTGGCCATAGTGTATGAGTGTGTGAGTGAGGGTGCTTTCACACTAGCACTTTTGGTCCGCATGTCAAAGTATGGTACGTTTAGCTAGTGTGAACGTGTCTTCTGAACTCGGGTGCTCACCCATGAACCGTGCCTGAGTCTTCCTGAAAGAGGTGGTCTGGGATATACAGTTCGTACGAACTCTGGTACGGTTCACTTCTGATATGAATGTAATCGTACCAAATAACAGAAGTCAACTTTAGATTTTATATCGTTCATTCGTGTCTGTATGTCTGTGTATCACCTACCTTGGCAACAAGCAGGACTGACCCAGTGCAAACAGTGATAATGTCTGCTTGTCTCCACCAAAAGCGACTTCTGCAGACATCGTGTGATGTCCTGAACGTTTGTAATGTTTTTTGCAGCAGATAGACGCAAGTGGCTCTCTGTATTTTGGTTTTGATAGCAGAACCTAAAGATTCAGTAAAAGCAGAACAACCGTTAAATGCGAACGCCTCCATTTTGGCGCTTTGCTTTCACCTAGTCACCTAGCAACAGCTGTACACAAACAGCAGCTTGATGACGCGAGCGGGGTTCAGAAGAAAAAAGACAGTGTAAACAACAAACCAGCCGAGAAGGTGGCAAGGGGGGACAATCGAACTTGGGTTCAGTCCAGGCATTCGAACCAAGTGTGAAAGCACCCTCAGAGGGTGTATGAGTTAGGCCAAATCGCCCAACCCTAAAATCAAAATCTCGATTAACTGAACATTTAACTCGACTACAATTATTGATTAATTTGTTTATTTTTTGCCTTCATAGTTCACAGACAGCTTTTGTACAGTAAGTATGCTCACATATTACAAGTGAGAGATTTCTGAATGAAGGGTGCATTCATTGATTTTAAATAATTGAAGGAAACACACACTGTCTACTATCATGATTATTTATTGAACATCAGCGTTGAACAACTGAAATTAAAACACACTTGCTGCTCACGCGCTTGTCAACGCTACCAAACCAACCAACCAATCACAGAGCTTGTGCTACATGTCATCGCAAACGGGTAGTAGATTTTTAAGAGGCGCTCA